>NW_025544727.1:0-3221 GCF_011800055.1 Colletotrichum gloeosporioides
TTAAGTGGACTATTATTATAGAATAACTATATATAACTTAAAGCTTTATAGTTTTTATTTGAATTATTTTTAGATATAAGCTTAATAAGGTCTATAGTAATATCTTTACTATATAGTAGGGTTTTTATATATATAGCTTATATTTTATAGTTCTTAGAGCTTATAAGTTTAGGGAACTAGACCTTAGGATTAATTATTATTACCTTATTACTATATAATATATAGTTATAAGTTTTATAAAGGTTAAATAATAGTGAGGTTATATAACTAAAGNAAAGAGCTATTATATATATAATATAGTAGTTCTTATAGTAAAGTTATAATAATTATAAACCTAGAGGGTTAAGGTTTAATTAATAAAAAGAGTAGTTTTTATTCCTTCTTTTTAATTAATATCTTTTTTAGCTAGANGACTTCTATTAGACTAAGGAGATATATATCCTATATAGTAGATTAGTTAAGAGGAAGTCTATTATACTATAAGTATAGGTCTAAACTAAATTAGGAGTAAACTAGAGGATAGTTTAAATAGATAATCTAAGGGATATAAATTAAATAAAGTAGTAGTGAGAGACTATTTACTTAAGGAAGGATTAATAGAAGTATAGTTAATTTATATAGGATTAGTTATATAGATTTATAAGAGATATATCTTATAGAACTAAACTACTAGTCTAGCTAGTATATTAGCTTCTACGTAGATAGTATAGATAGAAAAGTATTTAAAGGATTGATTTTTAGTATATATAACCCTTAAGTAGAGGTAGGGCTTTATAGGTAAGTAGGGGAGAAATAAAGAGGTAAAAGGAATAGAAGTTATCTCTAAGCTAGGCTTATAACCTATTAGTATAGGTATAAGTATATTTAGAGGTATAGTATATATACCTATATAGTATAAGGTTATAAATAGGCTTATATTATAATAAAAAGTAATAATCTTAAGTATTTATAGGTATTTAATTATATAGATAATAATAAGGGAATTAATATATTATAATAACTCTAGTTGTTATTACTTATATAGTTAGTAGGTTACTTCCTCTAGTAGGGAAAAGTAAGGAGAAAGATAATATAAAATATAACCTACTAAACTACTAATTATATAAGGTGCTTATATAACTATATATATTATATAATTAATATTATAGTCATAGGTTATAATAAATAGAGTATTTTTATATAAGGTTTAATACCTTAAACTTTATTTATTTATTTTATATAGAATATTAAAGTAAGTTAAGCGTTATTATTATTCTTATATTATTATTATTATTATAAAAGAATGTTATATGTTAATAAACCTCACTAGCCTTCTAGTTACTCCTATATATAAGGAAAGGATAGACTTTACTAGAGATAATATTATCTCTAACTTATCTAATTCTTTAAACTTAAACCCTTTTTATAAAATTAACCTTAATCTAATAAGTAGTTTAAAATATATATTAAGCTACTAGCTTAACTTAAAGACCTATCACTATAATAGTATTTCTATTCTTAAAATAGAGTATAAAGAAGAGCTTTATTTTAATATAAGCCTATCTAAAGTATAACATACCTATAGCTTATACTTAGTATATACTAAGGTTATACTAAAGCTATATAGGACTAAGTTAGGCCTTAAGGTATCTTAATAACTATAGGTAGTAGCTAAAAGGTTATAGTATTAGCTCTATATAATTATATTATAACCTTAGTATATCCTAAGACCTAAGAATTAAGTATTCTTTATTATATTAGCTATAAAGTTAATAATAAAGACCTAGCTAGAGCTAAAGCCTAAAAGTTAATACTAAACTTAACCTAAATAATTTAATACTTAATATATACTATAGGTAAACTTCTAAAGAAGCTATACTTTATCTTAAGGTAAGCTTAATATATACTAAGCCTATATTTAGAGTATACTAACTTTAAAGTAGGTAGAATAAAGCGTTAAACTAAGTTTAATACTAGTCTTATTAGTATAGTAATATAAAGTATTATAAGTTTATATACCTTAATATAATTATAAGTAGTAACTTCTAGGATAAAGGGGACTTTTCTATAGCTTAAAGCTAGCTCTAAGAAATATAAAATATATAATAAATCTTAGAATTAATTATAGAAGAACTTATTAAATATATAAAAGAGTTTATATTTATCTTTATATAATACTATATATATACTAAATATATCTATAGCTTCTTTACTGCTTTTACCTATAAGTAGTAATAGGAATAGAAAGGACTTTATATATAGCTTAGCTAGCTATTATACTTTAGAGAAAGAAGGACTTACTAAGGGTAGTAGATTTAGCTATTTTAGAGAGATAGGGTAAGTATATATATATATCACACTAAGTATATACTAACTATATCTTTATTCTAAGTATAGTATATTAGCTATTTAAAGATAAGCTATTTTAAATTATAGTATTTTATTTATACTATCTTATTAAACTAATCTTAAGTAGATATTAAATACTTTTATAGCTTAGTTAAAACTACTAAGAGAAGGGAAGAGTATTAAAAATATATATTTATTAGAAATCTTAAAACCTTATATAGAACTTATAGTATATATTTATTTACTTTATACTATATATATACTAATAATATTCTAGGATTCTCCTACCTTTAAAGCTAAAGTAGGATTAAAATATATAGCTATAAGGTTAAGATTAATATCTATATACCTTAAAACCTAGCTAGATTCCTATTTATATTCCTCCTTCTAAGAGGTTCCTATATATATATCCTACCCTTACCTACTTAGCTTTTAATATAGCTAGTAAATAGGATTATACTAAGCTTTTTAACTAAGCTTAATATTACTTTAGTTATAGTATATATATAGAAAAGCTTTAAGATATACTATATATATACTAAGTATATATCTAAGTAAGCTCTTACTCTACTTAGGTATCTAGTAACTATATACTAACTTTAGAGTTAATTCTTTTTAAGCTATTAATATATTACTTTATAATAAAGATAAGGTTACTATTCTTATTTATTAAGTATAGTTTCTATAATACTTAGATAGCTACTTATTTATAGGTATATTATTACTTAGTATATAAGTTATATATATTTACTATATATAGAAGTTTAGTAGGAGTTTATTTTAGACTAAATAAAGCCTAAATCTAAGTAATAGATTTATAAAGTCTAACTTATATAAAATAAAGATTTCTATATAATCTATATTATATATATAAATACTATTTTATTTTAGAA